>NC_052513.1:37006768-37047359 GCF_014356525.2 Nilaparvata lugens | reverse complement strand
GTTGCAACCAATAGGATTGGGAGGGAAATTCCCACTTTATAAGCTTGGGGTTTATAATAATCATGAGATCCCAATTTGGAAATGCCAAATACTACTTCTGGCCTATTCTCTTTGGAATAAATATTGAAAATTCTATTGACTAGTGCTGTTTGTATTTTTATTGGAAAATATGCTGTGACGCTTCTTTGGGTTGTTTGATTATTTCTGGATGAATAATAGAATCTCTCAGTAGAATAATAATTACTGATGTCATTATTGGTTATTTAAAGAAAATATTATTTACTACCTTAGCTCCTTAGTATTCCTGAACTATGTAGTATTTATGAATAAATGATCAATTTATTCATAAATTGAACAACGAATCACTTTCATTATTTCAATTCTGCATTCATCAATACCTATTTTTAATAATAAATCTTAGTGAAGTCATTTACTTCCAGTAAAACATGCTCTGTATTACAATGTAATCTGTTTTTGTATGGAATAAGAATATTTGAATTGAAATTTGAATTTGAAGGTAATGATAGCAGTCAAAATCAAAAACAATCAACACAATTGATTGTTTTTATATCAATGTAAATCTTTAAACGTGGTCATCAATTTCGAAGTTTTCTACGATAAGTCAATATGTTGGGATAAGGGGATATTCTTGGAATTTGGTGTTAAATACATCTCAGTTTCAACTGTTAATGATACAAAAATTTTGACTGGAAACTATGTGAAAGTTAAGACATAACCTACTTTCAGAGTTTTTCAGAAATTTTATTTTCATTTGGGAGAGAAGTAGTCTATAATCTTGTTTTTCTCTGCTAATCATCCAAATGATGTCTCGTATGCTGAACTAGAGCCTGAAGAATGAAACATCTTTGTAGATAATTATGATACTTTAGTGTTGCAAAATTGACATATTGATGTAGCATAATTGAATTTCTTCATTTCCACCTTGATAATCCTTCATAACCTCGATAAACCTAAATAATCCTTCACTCTCTTTCAGGCTGACTCCCAAACACTCCCAATCTCTCCCAGCTATTTCCTACCTGAAATCTGTGGTTAGAAGGCCTACCGTAGGCTGGATTAGCGACGTTATTCTTATTTCTGTGCGTGTTTGCGTATTGTGTTGACTACGGAATGCTTATCAGCTCGTAAAATAAAACGCCGGACACGTCAAGGACGTATTTTTGGCAGAGACGCAATCTGTTATGCGTTACTTCAAACTGGGAGCGTAATTGCAATATACCTGCAGTACGCTATTACTGTATACTACTGTAATACTGTATACTACTGTTTTACTGTATTGTATGCAGTGGCTCTTTACTCAGGGTTCCGTGCACATGCTAATAAAATGTAATTCCATCAATTTTCTTCATGACGACTTTAAAATGTTTGTAGCATTTTAGGCTGAACATGTTTGAAATAATATTCACATAAGATGTAGACATCTTTTCAAATAGATTACATTTATTTCAATATGTATTCACATAAAAACACTTCATAAAAATAAAGAGTGCTTCAAGATTATTATATTGTTTTATGTGTTCACATGTATATCAAATAATAGCATTTTAGGCTGTATAATATTCGCATACGGTGTACACATCTTTTAAATCAATTTTGAGAGTTTGGACTGAACATTTTAAAAATAATATTGACGTGGGTTATAATATCTATAAGATAATGAGGAAACAATTAGCTTATACCACATACTAGATAGGAAATAATTTATAAATGACACATCATCACGTCTGAACTACTCAATGATTAGCTTGAAATTTTGCATACAGATTCTTAATTTACTGAGGATGGTTATAGTCCTATTTAAATTCATCAAGATTTCCGTAAGTCATGTTTCTCATTAAATTGTTTGATTATTTCTGGATGAATAATAGAATCTTTCAGTAGAATAATAATTACTGATGTCATTATTGGTTATTTAAAGAAAATATTATTCACTACCTTAGCTCCTTAGTATTCCTGAACTATGTAGTATTTATGAATAAATGATCAATTTATTCATAAATTGAACAACGAATCACTTTCATTATTTCAATTCTGCATTCATCAATACCTATTTTTAATAATAAATCTTAGTGAAAGTCATTACTATTCCAGTAAAACATGCTCTGTATTACAATGTAATCTGTTTTTGTATGGAATAAGAATATTTGAATTTGAAATTTGAATTTGAAGGTAATGATAGCAGTCAAAATCAAACAAATTTGATTGTTTTTATATCAATGTAAATCTTGAAACGTGGTCATCAATTTCGAATATTTCTTAGATAAGTCAATATGTTTGGGATATAAGTGGGATATTTCTGTGTAATTTGGTGTTAAATACATCTCAGTTTCAACTGTTAATGATACAAAAATTTTGACTGGAAACTATGTGAAAGTTAAGACATAACCTACTTTCAGAGTTTTTCAGAAATTTTATTCTCATTTGGGAGAGAAGTAGCCTATAATTTTGTTTTTCTCCATTACTAATCATCCAAATGAGTCTCGTATGGAACTAGAGCCTGAAGATGAACATCTTTGTAGATAATTATGATACTTTAGTGTTGCCAAAATTGACATATTGATGTAGCATAATTGAATTTCTTCATTTCCACCTTGATAATCCTTCATAACCCTCGATAAACCTAAATAATCCTTCACTCTCTTTCATGGCTGACTCCCAAACTCTCCAATCTCTCCCAGCTATTTCCCTACCTGAAATCTGTGGTTAAAGGCCTACCGTAGGCTGGATTAGCTACGTTTATTCTTATTTCTGTGCGTGTTTGCGTATTGTGTTGACTACGGAATGCTTATCAGCTCGTAAAATAAAACGCCGGACACGTCAAGGACGTATTTTTGGCAGAGACGCAATCTGTTATGCGTTACTTCAAACTGGGAGCGTAATTGCAATATACCTGCAGTACGCTATTACTGTATACTACTGTAATACTGTATACTACTGTTTTACTGTATTGTATGCAGTGGCTCTTTACTCAGGGTTCCGTGACACGTGCTAATAAAAATGAAATTTCCATCAATTTTCTTCATGACGACTTTAAAATGTTTTGTAGCATTTTAGGCTGAACATGTTTCAAATAATATTCACATAAGATGTAGACATCTTTTCAAATAGATTACATTTATTTCAATATGTATTCACATAAAAACACTTCATAAAAAATAAAGAGTGCTTCAAGATAATTATATTGTTTTATGTGTTCACATGTATATCAAATTAATAGCATTTTAGGCTGTATAATATTCGCATACGGTGTACACATCTTTTTAAATGAATTTTGAGAGTTTGGACTGAACATTTTAAAAATAATATTGACGTGGGTTATAATATCTATAAGATAATGAAGGAAACAATTAGCTTATACACACATACTAGATAGGAAATAATTTATAAATGACACATCATCACGTCTGAACTACTCAACTGATTAGCTTGAAATTTTGCATACAGATTCTTAATTTACTGAGGATGGTTATAGTCCTATTTTAAATTCATCAAGATTTCCGTAAGTCATGTTTCTCATTAAATTGTTTAAACTATTATCTTTTATCATGCATGATGGTATATTCCCTCAATAAAAGAAGAGTATGCTTTGTACAGAATTAATTATTGTTCCGTTGATATTCGATCAAATATTCGATCTATTATTCAATTAAAATTGCAGATTAGAAAAAATAAAGTTTACTGTTCTTCGTCGATTACCGAGCCGCGTTCGACTCTATTGATAGAAGCGCTCTCTTCTACAAGTTATCCTGCCTAGGTTTATCCACAAAAATGATTAATATACTAAAAGCTTTGAATAGTGAAACAATTGCTAGTGTATGGTGTAAAGATGGCCTGACAAAGAGGTTTGCTACAGAGATGGGCTTAAGGCAGGGATGCGTGATCAGCCCGTTATTATTCTCAATCTTTTTGAATGATTTAGATGATGCTCTAGAGGGAGGCATACTAGTGGCAAACAAACGAATAAGGGTACTAATGTACGCCGATGATATTGTACTCTTGTCAGACTAGCTAAGGATGATAAATAATATGAAACTGTATTGCGAGCAGTGGAATCTAACTGTCAACCTGGAAAAATCAAAATTTAGTTTTCAGAAACGGTGGAAGAATGGGTAGAAATGAACGCTGGTTTTTTGGAGGCAATGAAGTGGAACAAGTTAACAGTTATAAATATTTGGGGGTGACATTCACACCAAAAATGAGCATGGAGCAGCACATGAAGGAGAGGTTACAGATTGCAAAATTGAGTTTGAATGTTGGTTGGAACAGAGTGATAAATGACAATAAAATCAATCTTGAAGCTAAATCGGTATTATTTAATGCATGTAGTAGAGCAATAATCTGTTACGCGGCACAAGTTTGGGGGTTTCAGAAATTTGATAGCATTGAGAAACTAAAACGATTGTATATTAAAAGATTGTTCGCTTTGCCAAATAACACACCAAATTACATGTTGTTTCTTGAAACGGATGAAAGGCTGATTTTCGAGTATACATTGAAGCTTCATTTTCAATACATCAATAAAGTTTTGAAAATGGAAAATGATAGATTACCAAAGATTATGGCTGTGGAGGTAATAAGGAAGAAATGTTTTTGGTACAAGGCATGGATACAAATGGCAACAGAGTGCAATGTTAATTTGGATTTTTCCGCTCAGAATATGGGTAACTGGAAGAGAGAAATGTTGAAATGTTGGATGGGGTGAGAGAGAATTTCAGGGAGGATCTTTTGAGAGGTGCACGGCGGCAAATTTTCATATTCTTACAGAGCACTGAAATTGGGTCTAGGATCTGCGAGCTATATAAAGGAGCTGAGTAGCCATGCGCTTATAAAATGGTGATGAAGGCAAGATGTGGATTGATAGATTTGAACTACAAGCCGTGGTTGGAAAAATAGCGACATGCGCTGTTCATTATGTAACAGAGGGGATAACGAGGATATTTTCCATTTCCTAGCAGTATGCCCCATTCTATCAGAGTGGAGATGTAGATATTTGGGAGCTATTGAGCTTAACCAGGAAGCATTTATTGATTTTTTGAACGGCAAGGATTGGGTAAAGCTGGCATTATTTTGTAGAGATGCTTGGCGCTATAGATGGCAATTAATTCAAGAGTTTAATTACTGAGGTATTTCAATAATTTAATAGTTTGGTTTGATATTAAAATACTAATGAACCCCCATTATTATTGTTGTTATTATTATACATCATCTCAATAGTTATCAATGTTTGTAATTGAGGCCAAGTTGGTGCTGTTTCGTTCTCATCAGATCATTTCCACTCAAAGGTAATAGGCCTATATACTTTTGAAAAAGAAAGAATTAATCCAATCTAAATTAAGAAATGAAATAGCGTAACATGGATATTTCCTTCTTACGCATATTGGTTAGTGCCATAGTAAGTTGTATATTTTGTAATTTAATCATTAGGTACTCTTTTCCGACTTTTTTCTACTCAGGTTGTTTAATTTAATTTGTGTATTATCAAGAAATTTGATCATTATGTATTATTTGGACTTTATTATTATTTTTTTTCATATAAAATGTCAGAATGCTTCTGTTTTATCCAAAGAGACTCATTTATTTATTTTATTTTGATTTGAAGAATGTGTGTTCATTTATCTTAGTAATTCGGAATTTCCGGCTGACGGTCTTTGACCAAGCCGTATAGTGTATGCAATATTTTTAAATGATACTTCTGGTAAAATATTGTTTTTTTTTTCAATAAAGCACTTTTATATCTATATCTATCTATTCGAAAGCAATAATTGATTATTTAAGTCTCATTGTAGATTAATAGTTGCCTTTGGTTCATTTCTGTTTAATAGTAATTATACTAATTATAATTTGTAATACATTTTATTGGATTATTATCATTTTGTATTTTACTGCCTTTACGTAGTTCACAAATGACACATCATCACGTCTGAACTACTCTACTGATTACCTTGAAATTTCTCATATAGATTCTTAATTTACCGAGGATGGTTATAGTCCTATTTTAAATTCATCAAGATTTCCGTAAGTCATGTTTCTCATTAAATTGTTTACTATATTTTTTTTACCATACATGATGATATATATTCCACAATAAAAGAAGAGTATGCTTTGTACAGAATTAATTATTGTTGCGTTGTTATTCAAAAGCAATTGATTATTCAAGTTGAATGAAAAAGACTAAGAAATTGTCAAAAACCACAGATTTATTGATACTTAGAAAGACCGGTTTCAGTTATACACCATTGTCAATCTCTGATAAATTCAGAGATTGACCAGAGTTTATCAGAGATTGACAATGGTGTAATAACCAAAACCGGTCTTTCTAAGTATCAATAAATCTGTGGTTTTTGACAATTTCTTGGTCTTTTTCATTCAATATAAATAATTACCACAATATCAACTTCTCAACTACACAAAAAGTGATTATTTAAGTTTCATTGTAGATTAGTTCAATAGTTGATACTATTAGTTCATTGCTGTTTAATAGTAATTATAATGTAATACATTTTTTTGGAATATTACCATCTTGTATTTTACTGCTTTTCAATGTAGCCAATAATTATTTGATGTTACAATAATTGCATGTGAACAATAAAACTTGATTTGATTTTATTCTCCATCATGTACAATAAATTATTGAGCAAATTATTTCATAAGTCCATGAGCATTTTGACTCTACTCACATTTTAAAAGATGGTATGCTTAATACATACTACATTAGCCAATAATTGGATTGAGCTGCCATTGTATCCACTTCAAACTGGCAGCGTTCCCCATCAAATAACATAAATGCTCCCCCATTAACTAATGCTGACTGACTCAAGTGAATCTTACCATATGGAATTGGAGTTAGGTGTCAGTAAAATTCTCTCCATTCTGTCCGTATTCACCATAGATAACATCAATGATCCCAATTTAACTAATGCTGACAGTTTTGAGTGAGTCTGAGTGTAGACCGACTGCATCTAAGCTGGCAGCTATTCTACTGTATACCATTTTGCTTCACATTTGACTAATAGTGACGGTTTGGAGTGAATTTCAGTGTGAACGGTGCCAAAAATGTGCAAGTGTGCCAGGCTTCATAGAGTTGAAGAAGGAGCCAACTGTGGTCTGTTATGTGGCGTCCTATTGGTCAATACGGCATTTTGTAATAAGGACAAAAGAAGGCGCCGCAATTATAACTTGGACAGAATAAAATATGGAGAATGGGGGCACAGATGTTACAGAGAAAATACATAGATGATATACACGAAATACAAAAATACAAATATTTTGTATACTTTAAGGCATTCTATGTATAATCTTACATTTTCTTAATTATCAATTTCACTTGACAATACTGTATAGTAATTATAAAATAATTTAGATTTAGTAATTCTGACATGTCACCAGTAATATGAGTAAAACTCAAAAACTTGATGTAATGTGATAATGAATAAATAAATAAATATGATGTGAGGAATGTGATAGGAAGGGATTGTGTAAATAGAATGTGATAAGAATAGATTGTGTAAATAGAATGTGAGATGGATGAAAAATAGAATGTAGAATGTGAAATTAATTATAAGTATGAAAATCATTTGTGAATGAATGTAGAGGAATAGAATTTAAAACAAAATTTCACATGGAAATTTAAAATGGGATTGAAAAAGTAACCAATTAAATGAAATGAACATTTAACGATGTTCCTCTGAAATCAATTTTTCCCTAAATGTGAATATTGATTTGTTTGAACTCCTCTCATTATTCTAGTTCCAGTATATATAACTACATACATATTGAAGGATGTATTTTACACAATCGAGTAGTAGCTTTTTGATTTCATCAAATTACAACTGGTTTCAACTCATCTTTTGTAATTGGTTCAATAAAAAGAGTACATGATAAAGTTTATTGTGTACTAGCCGTCAGGCTCGCTTCGCTCGCCATATCCGTCTAGCCAGGGGGCTCCGCCCCCTGGACCCCCGACTGGATCGTCCAAAGATAAGATCAGCAGGCTCGCTTCGCTCGCCTGCATTTTCCGTTTAAGCATTTTTATCATATGTTAGGACGATCCAGTCTGGGATCCAGACTAAAGTCTGGCTAAACAGATATTGCGATCGAAGCGAGCCTGACGGCTAGTAATATAATATTCCCAGGAATAGCTCTGATTAAAGTAGCAGTGCCCAATAATTTTTTCCGCGATAAATGCATTTCAATCTTCAACTTGGTGCCAACCTAACAAAATTATTAATTTAGTTACCAGTTAACAACTGTTTCGAAGAGGTACTCTATCTAGATTATAGTTCTATAGTAACATATGATATGGAAATTTCAATTATAATTAAGAGATTGGGAGAAGAAGAATATACATGCTAAAAGGTGAACTTTAAACCCTTAAAAACAACCCTTAGAGTTAAAATATTGCCAAAAGATTTCTTAGTGCGCCTCTAAAGTGTAGTATGCGGAGATCGCCCGCTATGTACAGATGTACCATAGGCGAAAGCATGAGTTAGCACAGTGCAGCTAGTGAAGAGAGAGATAGTCTATGCGGAGATGGACCATCGATGACGTCACAGTGTCATACGTCACACGCACAGTCGACTCCCTTCTCATCAATCTCTCTCATTCTAGACTGTTGCGCGCGCATTCTCACAAATGCAATCAGCATTCACGCACTCGCATTCCCACTTGAAACTTCCAGCTGATTTTTACTGAAAGAAAACCAGTTTTCGCTATGTACAGATGTACCATAGGCGAAAGCATGAGATAGCACAGTGCAGTAAGTAAAGAGAGAGATAGCCTATGCAGAGATGGACCATTACTGACATCACAGTTTCATACGTCACATATACAGTCGACTCCCTTCTCATCCTTCTCCCTCGTCCTTTTCTCCTATCTTCCTACACTGCCATTATAACGTGTACCTCACTATAGCATTCTCACTTGAAACTTCCAGCTGATTTTTACTGAAATAAAACCAGTTGAAATGAGTACAAACATCTTGTGATGTATCTGCACCCTCCCCTCTCAACAGCCACCGTTTCATAAAACTAATTTTTATTATTATTGTTCTCACTCACTCATTCCTCCCAGCTCTTTTTCTTTCAGCACACAAGTTAGAATAGAATAGAAATAATGCTTTAATCTTCAAATTTGCAACATACAATGAATGAGAAAACACACATTTATACGGCTTGATTAAACAATCGTCAGCCGGAAAGTCGGTAAAACCCAATAATACTACTATTATTACATAAATCAAATCTATGCAGAATGTTCTTTTAAATAGTGAAACAAAAACAGAAAAAACAACCTTAGAAACAAAATAAATCAATAATGTTGAATTCAATAAAGTGAATATTCCATAAATTAGTTTTAATAGTAACCTACATTCTAAACAAAATCCATTAATTTTATAAAAAGAAAGCTATACTTTTTATATTATAATAATAACTGTCAGCAGTTGGGAAATCATAACATAGAATTAGTATTCCCTTTCATTTCGTCTTCCTATGATGTCCTCCTGAGAATATTCGAATAACCTATATTGTATTATATTATAACACGATACTTCTACCCAACTCAGATTCAATAAATAAGTTTCAATTATTATACTAAGTTACCAGTTAAACTCCTGTGTAAGTAATCGCCTAGAACGCCAGGCATCTCTACAGTAGGAGGCCAACCCTACCCAATCTCTTCCATCATAAAAGAAACGAAATCATCCCTTGATAGCTCCCCAATTCCAAACCATTTTCTTCTCCATTCTCTTAAACAAGGACATCGAGCTATGAAATGATAAATATCCTCAATTTCTTTCAGATTACACATGGAGCAAACATAATTCCCATCAGCAACCCATGGCTTGTAGTTTAAATGGATCAGTTCACCCCTTGCTTTAAGTATCCACCTCATGACCCACATTTCATAATTATAATTTTTGTCACCCAGTTCCAAATTGAGAGTTTTGTACCATGTGTGGAAACGCCCATCTTGAGCATCCGGAAAAAAATTTTCCCTATGCATCTTGTTCAAACCTGTGATTATTTTTTTAAATGAGTCATCCCAATTAACTTCGTACTCATAATTTATACCAATTTGATTACTTAATTTCTTCCACTCTTTGAACCAGAAACACTTCTTTTGAATAACTTGTTGAGCCAGGAATTTAGGGAGCCTTTCATCTTTCATTTTCATAACTCTTAGAATATAATTGTAATGGAGTCCAAGGCAATATTCGAATAGAGGTGTTAGTTGAGTTTCAATAAACAACATAGAATTTGGTGTATTTATTGGAAGTGCAAAAATCTTCTTGATGAAAAGGCGCTGCAGCTTTTCTACACTATCATATTGTCTAAAACCCCACACCTGTGCTCCGTAACACAAGATCGCCCTTGCACAAGCTTTGAACAACTTACATTTGGCTGAAAAATCTACACTACTACTATTTAAAATACCTTTTCATGCCACATTCAATGCTAATTTTGCCTTGTCTAATTTATCACTCACTTGAGCTTCAAAATTCAAGGTTGGAGTTAGAACTACCCCCAGATATTTATACCTGTTGACACACTCTATCTGCTCATTTTTATATGTCCATTTCTCGCTCCTAGCCATTTTTCCCCCGTTCCTAAAAACCATTACTTTTGACTTATCTAAATTAACTCTTAAATTTCACCTTCACAGTAACGCTCTAAATTGTTTATCATGTACTGGAGTCCCACTGGCGAGTCCGAAATCAAAGCTATGTCATCGGCATACAATAAAACCCTAATCTCTTACCACCTATTATAAATCCTCCCCCTAATTCATCATGTAAGTCATTCATGAATAGGGAAAAAAGCAACGGGCTCAACAAACAACCTTGCCTCAAGCCTGACTTCGTTTCAAAACGTTGGGAGAGACCCCCATTGGCAGTACACCATACACTAGAAGTTGTGCCTTCATTCAATGCCTTCAAAATATTCAATGTCCTTGTTGAGAGACCTAAGAGACTAAGCTTATAAAATAGTGCATTCCTATCAATTGAGTCGAACGCGCGCAGAGTAATCCACAAAAAAGCAATATAGTTTACCCCTTTTTTCAGCCAGCCGCAGACTAATGATGGATGTTAGGGCGAATATATTATCAATGGTCGAGTACCCCTTACGAAAGCCAGCCTGAAACTGTTCAAGATTTCATCTTCCTCCACCAGCAGTTGAGTCTATTAAGAATTAACACTGCAAATATTTTGAAAAATGTTGATAAAAACTAATGCCTCTGAAATTAGCTACTACATCGCACTCACCCTTCTTGAAAAGGGGAAAAATATTGACGACTTAAAGCTATGTGGGACTCTACCTGATGTAAATATAGAATTGTAGACATTCAGCAATTTGCGTAGAAAGTTATCAGGTGCATTTTTATAATACTCGAATGGGATCTGATCTTCACCAGGCGCTTTATTATTTTTTACTAATTTTAAAACTCTACTCAGCTCTTCCCTACTAAAATCTCTATCTAATCTGTTGTCAACTATGTAAGGTTCAGCATAGAAATGAGGTAAAGCTAACATTTCGGGATTCAAGAGGTGTTGGAAATAGTTTACCCAGTCTTGAGGAGTTATGGCGTTATTTACAATATTATTCCTTAATTTAAATTTATTCAGTGCTTGCCAAAAGTCCCTAGAGTTTTGTGCGGCAGAAATTGAATTTATTAGAGTCTTCTCATAGCTTTTACGTTTCTCGTAACATATTTTTTTAATTTATTTCTCTCATATAAGTACAATTTTCTAGTGCAATCATTATTGATACGGTGATACAAATTTAAAAGAGATAAAACCTTGCTTCTGGCTTTCCAACACTCATTATCAAACCAAGCTTGCTTTCGTTCAAAACTAATTGAACTTTGACCGTTTCCTAGAGCAAGACCCACTTCTCGAATACATTCTGTGAGAGTTTGGCTTGCCTGATCGACATCATCACTTAATACTACATTATTAACTCTACTAGCTATCTTATCTTTATATTTTTCTCCGATAACTTTATTCCAAGCCAATTTCGGCAGTAACGGTAAACATTGATACTTATCAACTGTTTTCTTACCTACATTCAATACAACTTCGATAGGCAAATGGTCAGAAAAAGCCTGAGGAACTACTTTAAAATCAGCTACATAATTTAAATAATCTAAATTAATAGCTGCAATATCATTTACAGAATTGCCCATTGCTCCAACAAACGTCATTTCTCCTTCTAGATCGCCCTCCATTCTTCCATTTAATATAATAAATCCCAATTCTGTACACATATCTAAGTATCTACGCCCCCTACTGTTAACTATAGTATCTTTTGAATTCTTCCACTACTTAACCCACTATACACAGTCCGACCTACATAACTAGACTTTTCTGTTCTTTACCGATTCGAACGTTTTTATCTCCTATCACTAGAAATCCCTCATCTGAGTTTTGCAGCAATACATTGTTCATCTCTTGAAAATCTCTTTCCCAGTTATTACAGTTGATATACAGGCAATACATTTAGGAAAACAGAATTATCTAATTTTATAACAATCGCTTTCATATATTATCAATATTTTTAAAATTCAACTTATCTCTGAAATCTGAGGTTTTATTAATACCTAGTAACATACCCCCACTAGCACGACCAAACTGAGAGCTTTTTTGCGCATAACACCAGATCGGTGGGGAAGGGTTGTAGGTAACCAGGTCTGCCGCCCCCAGGGAAAGGGTATTCCAGAAAAATTTAATAGAAATCGATGGAACAAAACTTCAGCTATCATGTGATACCACTTTCAATTTTGGGCTCAATAATCACGCCGTCAGCGGGGTGGAAGGGTTGTAGGTAACCAGGTCACTTGCCGCCCCTTCAGGGAAGGTGTTTTTCAAAAAAATGTGAAACTAGGTATGAAGGTATGAAGAAACTCGTCAAAAATATGATACAGTACCAAGTTCTGAAAAGCTAAAATATCATTGAATAATCATTTTTTAAGAAAAATAAAATGAAAACTTGAAAATCAGTTTAATGTCCAGGTCAGAAGGTTGGATATTATTCAATTCTGATTATGATCTAACATAAAATTGGTGAAATTCTTATAACTATGTTAGTTTTGAATAGATTGATTTGAAACTCCATGGGTGTGTTAATTGTATGAAGGGAAACGTTCATGATTTTTTGTAGAATTTCCCTACGTTCCCTTCTCCGTCCCAAACCAAAAAAACATGGTAGTTCTGATGCTACATGCGAGAAAATTCAAAAGTCGCGCTATTCTGAGCTTCCTCTTTGCTTCGCGGCAAGGAACAGGATTGGATTAAATCGCCCGCGGAACAACACTATTGGTCTACTCAGAAGCGCGACTTTTGAATCCTCTCTCATATACCATCAGAACTACCATAATATGTTTTCGGTTTAGGAGTGAGGATGGGACGTAGGAAAATTCTACAAAAAATCATGAACGATTCCCTTCATACTATTAACACACCCATGAAGTTTCAAATCAATCTTTCAAAACTAACAAAGTCATAAGAACTTCTCCAATTTGTTGTTAGTTTATAATCAAAATTGAATAATAACCAACTTTCCGACCTGGACATTTAACTAATTTTTGAGTTCTCATTTCATTTATGTTAAAAAAAAGATTATTAAATTATATTTTAGCTTTTCTGAGCTTGTGATCATATTTCATATTTTTGACGAGTTTCTTCATACCTATTAACACAATCAGGTATCTGATATGATACATGAAAGATTATTATATCTTATATGATATAATCTTATATGATACAGTTCTTGAGTAATTATCATTCATTCTGTATACTCTTGTATATTTTTGTCATTGAGTATACACCTAACTGGATGAATACTTCTTGTACAAATCAATTCGTATTCCGTATAATTCAATAATATTCTAGTAATTTGAATTAGAATAAAATATTATATGAGGAACTGTCATAAGGCTGTTGGAGAATGTTTATTATAGAATGTAGTAACAGTTTGTAGTATTCAACGTTTTAATTCAAGTTCAGTATACTTTCTTGTGCATATCATTTATCATTGTCATATACTGTACGATAGGTATCGATTGAAACTTGGAATAAATTTGAATATTAGGCGGTGTATTTAAAAAAAATAATAGGCGATGTTTGGCAAAGATGAATTATTCCAAACAATATTGTGATTGTGTTGTCGAAATGCAATAAACCTTAGCTGCAATAAACTTGTAGATCTGGGAATTTTTTTATTCTCTAACTAGTCTATCAACCTCCTGCACACGTTATTCAGCTGTAGGTCGGTCAGAATAAATAAAATTTAAACGACCGCCATTGTGTTTTATGAATTCGAAAAATTGTCATAATTTATTCTTTTGTAGCTCTATCTAGTCACAAATCATTGTGCAAAGTTCCTATTCCTATTAGAAAACAAATTGTAAGTTAAAATAACAAAATGGCAGGTGTTAGAGTAACTGAGGAGTGATCAGAGAATCGACAGTCTTTAAAAAGTTGAATGAATATAAGTTTTGCGTAACTTATCCGAGATAATGAAAACCGAGTTGAAAGTAATCAATTTATTATAAATATCGTTAAAATAAAGATAGTCATTAAAATGTGATAAGCATCCTCAAATTCTTCTACAACTTTGTCACACTCCATTTCCCCCTTCGCAAGGACGTTGCAAGGGGGTCTTGGTCTGGACCCACCTCCCGAAATTCATATTTTCAATAAATTTCGAAAAATAAAGATGTTTTGAATCTTTCAAAAATGTTGAGCAGATTTTGCGTTTTATCAGCGTTTTCGAGGATACAGATGTTTAAAATTAATATAGAAGTACAGTTAGGGCAGATCAACTTTGTCTTTGAAAGGATTCGAAATTTCATTAGAGATAGGCCTACGCCCGAAAATAAGGGTTTCAGCGGTTTTCCAGCCTTCTTCTGTGTTTCCTTAGCCTGATGATACGCCTATTTCCTAAGCATTTGGAATGAGCTTTTCCTAGTTTTTCAGTAACTACTGAACTTGAAAAAGTTTAAAATCGATACACGGGTTCAGCTTAAGTGCTGTATTGAAGGTTTTTTCCCCAGTGTTTCATTGCATTTTTCTAGATTTTTCAAGTACATTGGAACTCAAAGAAGTTGGATGGAATTAATGTTTTGAAACTACTTCTCTACTTATCATTTATTTCTATGTCAAATTTCAAAGTACTAGACTGAAATACACAAATCCTTTTAAAGTATCATATAATGTATATGTTACGTTTTCGTATAACGTACTATGGGAATTAATATTTTTAATAATCTTCATTAGAATAGACAAAGATATTTGCAACTCTAAGGTACTTTGATGTAATTGAGCAGTAATTGCGTTGAACTTGAAAGTCTCTATAATATATTAAATATTTGAAGGGAGAATGTGGAATGTAAATGGAGGCGAGTGAAGCGAGCCGACTCTTTTTGTGTGTCATACCTCTTTCTTTAAACAAGCAATATTTCTTTTTTCAATACTTCCAAATATATCATGATGCCATAATGTGAGCATAGTGTAATAAATTGTATTTGTAGAAAAATTAATGGATTCTCCAAACATATTGGATTGCAATTGCCAATATGGCTAGTCCCATATTGATACGCGACGCGGCGGGACACGAGTCTGCTAGATGAGATAATATTATTTTTATGATCATAATATTGTAATTTTCACAATGAGACAGAGGTTCATTATAAATCAAATATGAGACAAAGCTTCATTATAAAAAATGAACATTATAATTTTATGATGTTAACTCATAGGGCCTATAGCAGACTGGGGTTACATCATGTCACGTCGCGTGTCGTCGCAATATGTGACCAGCCTAGAAGTTAGGTTTCAAATCTTGTGTTTTTATAAAGTTTATAAATTGATAAGTGTATAACTTTAACCAGGTTTCAGAAATCTACAACCCCTCTTTCTATAGGTGCGTACAGACTTACGCGCCACAAACACGCGTATTTCGCTTTTCATCAGCTCTATATCTTCTGCATTTGTACAGAAACAGTAAAATACAGATATAATAGGCATAATATTAGCTGATGAAAAGAGAAATACGCGTGTTCGTGGCGCATAAGCCTGTACGCACCTTCACAATGAACAGTTCTCACTCTTGAATGTTCCCCTGTCAAGAATAACTTATGCTGCATACCTGAGATTAACTGATATATGTATGATGTAGCTCACCTTAATATAATATAGCCATGAATTATAAAATATGATTCACAAATAAGGTCCATATTGTTCTTACGTGACTGTGTTTTTGATATAAATTGTATTTGGTGAATACCAACCTATGTAGGTAATCATTAGCCTAATTATTGAATATTTAATATTTCACTTCTGGCCCCTCCCACAGCAATACATAAATCCTGGCTATGTCTTCAACCCTCAACTGACAATAAGAGTAAAGAAAAAGAAAAAATAGAATTGAATCGTTTTCAACTGTTGCAATTATTTCACAGAAACTTGAATTTATATTGTTTTATTTTTTCAATAAAAAAATTTTATTTTTATGTTACAAAGACTGAAAGCTCAGAAGCTTAGGCGTGGATAATATCGTACAGGACGACTGTTCTGGAGACTTTTTTTAATATACGATTTTTCTGGCGATTTGAGCCCTGAATAATTTGTACTGCAAACTAAAATATTATAATTGATATTATTGATTCACAGCCAAGTATAGATATTCAGTTGTAATAAACCAGTGTGTACGGTTAGTGGTTTTGGGTACGAATTAAAATGGCTGGTGCATTGAAAAAGGAGCTTAATGTGGATTAATCATGATATTAGATTATTGTGATGAGTACAGTGGTAAACGTTTTATTTGTTCTTATTACCATTTTCATAATGGTGGTTATTCATAATAATAGTTTGATTATCTGTTTCCCAAAACTGTCTAGTCCTCAGTGAACCTATACACAGTACTACTAAATTTCAAAATGTTCTGCTCATTGATTTTCGAAAAAAGCTTAGAAAACGTAGAAATAGTGACAATCACTGAACATAATGAATGATCAGTTTTCAGGAATAACCATTTTCAACTACAATATGGGAGAAAATATTTTGATGGGAATTCCCCTACATAATCCAGATGCATTGGAATCCTGGTGATAGTTTGTTCATAATATACTGAAAATATGTATTGATCTCTAATGAATTTTCTACAAGCTCAGTTTTTACCAAATAAATTTTTCAAATTGAAGATCTTGTAAAGTTAATACAATCAGAATCCCGTGAAAACTGTGCTATACAAAATTCATAGTTTATAATAACATTTTTCCAAATTTTGGACGCATTTTTGAATGCGTTTTATTGAAAAGACTATGCTTGTACAAAGTTAAAGCTTCACAACATATTCTGATAACGTGAAGTTTCTTTTCAATTTTTCTAAAATATTTCGACACCTGTGCACTACAAGTTCACAGAGCGTAAGGAAGCCTGTACCTTTGGTGTTATTTTGTAGCATCAATATATTCAATATAAAGCATGATAATATCATTCTAGAATGATGTTTAAAAATGCATATAGAACATTGATAAACAGAAAATAGACGATAAATAAAGGAATGAATTTATTTCTAGTTAAAAAATATCATAACATCCAGTAGAAATTAATTCATTAAGAAAGATATAGTAATAGTAATTCTATAATATTATAAAGTATAGAATTGGCTTACACACATATGGGATGGGAAATTCGCGAATGAGGCATTCGCGTGAGAACTACTCAACTGATTCACTTGAAATTTTGTACGATGATTCTTGATTTACTGAGGAAGATTATTTTATGCTACCTACATCATGTTTGTTAATTAATGAGTAATAAAAACAAATTTATTTATTCTGTGATACAAAGAGGATGAAAGAGCCAATCGAATCGTTTTATTATTGATTGTCAATATTTACAATTGAATATGTTCAATATCAAAACCTAAATTCAATCTGAACCACTATTCAGTGCTTTAAAAATACCCTTGCGGAGTATGGTTTAACTGCTGGTATTATTTATATTATGATTATAATTATTCTATGAGTCTAGTTCAAGCAGCATAATTATTCAAGGTTTATTGGTGATAATAAACTGGGCTTCTGTATATGGCACAAAAAAACTGAAATCCATTCGAAGACAAAAATTTAGATTCTATCATTTTAGATTATTTTGGATTATATTTATTATGTATTCCAACGCTGGTGAACAGTGAGTAAATAAAATAACTGTTGTAGCTTATAATATTGTTTACTTATTATTAAATAGTATAATAATAATAAAAAATAATATTGTTTAATTATTATTCTAGAAGAATCGCAAAGCGTAGATTTGTAGAGAGAAGAATAAAAAGAATTTGATTTATGTAGGTACTGAAATTCCAATTTCCAATACAGTTTATCAATATAGATGTAATAACGACATGATAGTCATTATTCAATAACATTCCTAATTAGCCAGATATAATCGATTATATCTGTATAATCAGTATTTACTCACTGTTCACCAGCGTTGGAACACATAATAAATAAGCTCTTGTTCTATAATGAAAGTTGTTCTATAAAAAAAATTATTTATTTATGTCAAGTGAATAGTAAGGGAGAGTAGGGAACAAGAGTGTGAGAGAGAAGTACTGTATAGACGTGTGTGCTTGTGTGAGAAAGAAGGAATGTATAGGATTGATTGAAAGATACATTGACAGAGCATCAGGTACGCGCGCGCGCGCGCGGAATTATTATTTTTTCCTTATAATATACTATTGTGTATGGTGTTCTATGAGAGAGAACGAGTGAGAGTGAATGTCGAGAGAGAACGATTGTACTGAGCGAGCGGTGGGAGGGGAGCACGTGTGTGAGAAAGAGAGAATGTATATGATTGAGAGGAAGAAACTTTGACAGAGCAAAGTCTTCTATGAGAGAGAATGAGTGAGAGTGAGGTTTGAGCATGGTGTCGAGAGAGAAAAAGGGTATCGAGCAAGCGGAGGGAGCGGAGTTGTGGGGAGAGAAATACCCCTCAATGACGTCATAGTTACGATAGGATAGGTGTGACGTCATTTACGCGTGACGTCATTCATGGGCGTTCTGTACATAGTGGGCGATCTCCGCATACGACACCGGTCTCGGTTGTTACACCATTGTCAAGTTTACCAGAGATTGACAATGGTGTAACAACCGAAACCGGTCTTTCTAACTATCAATAAAATCTGTAGTTTTTGACAATTTCTTAGTCTTCTTATTAATTATGTGCAATTCTCTGTTTAATATAACCAACACAGTTGGAAAAAGCATTCCAAACTACAATAGCCTAATCTTCAACATTGAAACTATAAAAAAAACTCAACTATTAACAAGCTTTATTGAGTGAAGTTTTGTCACATCTACAATATTCCAACGAAAAACTGATTATCAATTTGCTGTAGTATTCTAATTTTTGTTTGTCATTACTATTTACAATATACAATACTTTTCCACATCGAAAATACCAGAAATTCAACTATTTCCACTTGCAAACGTCTTTCAAAAGTTTTTGAAAGAGTATTTAAAACTCTGCCATTATTTCAACGTGAATATCGATAAGCAGCAATCTGTCATTATTTCGTGTGTCGACGTATTATTTGAAGAGTGCTTAGCGTCTGTCTGATAAACAGCTGTTGAAGGTCACGTGACGTAACTGTCAAGGTCACACAGTTTGCATTCATTTGCCACACTCTGCTAAAAAAGCCAGCACTGAAGAGTTACCTAACTTATCATCACTATATCTGTATATACTTATCACTGACTGTAACCTATATAATGCTGCAATAATATTGAGGATTATGCTCTATAGTTAGATTCACTTTAAACTGTCAGTATTCCTTATGAATTACATCAATGCTTCCCATTTAACCAATGCTGACAGCTTGAAAGTCTCTCTATACAGTCTCACTCTCTCTCTCTCTCTCTCTCTCTCTCTCTCTCTCTCTCTCTCTCACTCTCTCTCTCTCTCTCTCTCTCTCTCTCTCTTCAATAATTATTTTTTCAGTTTATATTATGTAAATTCATCTATAATTTTGCTGTATTGTAAGCTATTGTATATAAGTGTATAAGCCAGTATATATTGTAATCTACATAGATAAAGTACTCAATCTATCAATCAATCAATCTCTCTCTCTCTCTCTCTCTCTCTCTCTCCTCTCTCTCTCTCTCTCTCTCTCTCTCTCTCTCTGTGTGTGTATAGTACATTTTTTGGTTGGAAATTTCCATAGAGCAGTTAAAAAAGGTTAACAATGGCAAAAACTATACTGGCGATAAGATTGGGAGTTTTTCTGTGATCTATCCCATATTACCATCTTATAAAATAGGTTTTCTTATAACGAAGCCTTGATAATATCTGAAACTATGTCAGCTTTGGGAATAATTGAGACTTGAAACGCTTTTTTGAAACTCTATTCCTGTTTTGGGCAGAAAAATTATATTGGCGATAAGATTGGGAGTTTTTCTATGATCTATTCCATATTATCATCTTATGAAAATGGTTTTTTTGTAATGAAGCCTTGATAATATGTGAAACTATGCCAGCTTTGGGAATAATTGAGACTTGAAACGCTTTTTTGGAACTCTATTCCTTTTTTGGGCAGAGAGAATACAATGAATACGGTCTCTGTAGCTCTGTACTAATATTCCATACATACATCTCATCAAATCATATCAAATCATTTATTGTCACACAACATTAAAATGTTACAACATCATTAATAACACAGAAACATCAGTTTAAAAATCTATTACAAAGAAATCTTTAACTTTATTTATAAACATTCATTGACCAGTACTTTTTTTAAAATATTTACAGTAACTATTAAAGCTCATTCTTTTGATATTTTCAAGCAAAGAGCTATAAAGTTTTATTGACATGTATTGCCAGTTTTTTTGAGAACTTGTAGACTGGCAAAACTCGACTCTTATATTATTCCTATTTCTAGTGTTATGTAGGTGTATACTAGAGTTAACATCATATTCATTTTCAGTTTTCTTCACTGAAATCAAGCATGACAATACATTTAAAGATGGCAGTGTTAATAGTCCGAGTTCAATAAATAATTATTTGCATGGAGTACGAGGAGCCTTGTGGCAAATTATTCTCACTGCTTTCTTTTGACATTTAAACAAGATGTCAGTAGTTGAGCCATTGCCCCACAGCTGGATTCCATATAGCAAAAGGCTATGAATATGGGCCTTATACCCATACTCATACATCTCTATACTAATTAACAAAAAATATATAAAAATCTTGAATTACCCTTTATTAAAAAAAAACTTTAAAATAGTTCAACAACTAGTTTCGACCCTAACTTAGGTCATTATTAAGATTTTTATATTGTTTTTATTAATTTGTTAAAACGTAGCCAATGTGAATGAATTGATATAAAACAATATAAAAATCTTGATTTCAACTTGAAAATGACCTAAGTTAGAGTCGAAACTAGTTGTGGAACTATTTTAAAGTCTTTTTTTTAATAAAGGGTACTTCAAGATTTTTATCTAACTTAGGTCATTTTCAAGTTGAAATCAAGATTTTTATATTGTTTTTATTAATTTGTTAAAGCGTAGCTCATGTGGGTGAAGTGTTTTATCTCTATACTCTACACATTCTATATACTCTCTGGTATTGGGCAGTTGTGTATTTTTTCGAATAGCAAAAACTCATTAATATCCAAATCTGTGCAATCGTTGCGTTGAGAGTTGATACTAAGGAGCTTTTTTGGTGTGTTTTCCATTATTTTATTTCAGAATGAGAGTAAAAAACAAGATCAGAAAGAAGCTACATATTATAATTGAGAATTCGTCAAAATTGTGAGTAGCCATCTCTTCACTTGTATACTGTAATCTCATGCTATTCGACTTACATTGAGATTATTGAAATCGATCCACTTTTCATGCAATATTGATATTGAATCATTCTGAAGAAATAATACAAATAGTAATAATCCAAATACGAGTATATTAAATGTACTTATATACTATCACTAGTAGCTCTTTGAACAGTAGACCTCGCGCAGTATAAACCATAGTCTCCTCTAATAGTCCATCAGAGTAAATTCTGTCCTGTCCTGTCGTGTCGGCAAGATATCGGTGTATAAACGACTAATGGCTGTTTGGGTTGTTATATCGATAATGCTGATATTTTATGTAAACAGCTATGCTACATTCATTAAAATTTTACCGAGTTGAAAGCAGAGAAAAGTCAGGAGAAAATAGTATGCTACTTTGAGTTATCAATATTTCATGCCTCATCGCTTGCAATTAATAGTCCACACGACAGCTGATTTTTTACCAAATTACATTGGGATATTAATTGCATGCGTCATTGCATGCAATTAATAATCCACTCAGCTGATTTATGATGAATAGTTCTATAGTCTGAGACCCGGTTGCACAAAAGCCGATTAAATTTTAACCGTGATTAATTTCACCAGAACCAATCAGAGAAGACCTTTTTGATAAGACGGCTTCTCCGATTGGTTCTCCTTGAATTAATCACGATTGAAATTCAACCGGCTTTTGTGCAACCAGCACTGTCTGATTTTAACTCTAATATTGGCGTATGAAGGAGGCTCCGGCTCCTTTTCCTCTTATATTATCCTTGAAATGCAAAATTTCAAAAAACCTTGTACATACGTCGACGCGCAATTTAAAGAGTAACATACCTGTCAAATTTCATGAAAATCTATTGCTGCTTTTCACTGTAAATGCGGAACATAAATATAAACATAAAGAGAAATGCAAAACCGTCGACTTGAATCTTAGACCTCACTTCGCTCGGTCAATAATTGAAACAGGTGTGATCATTAACATAATGTTTTTCGGTTCGTGTTTAAAAATTTCTCTAATAAGTGAGTATTCTCTATTTCAAAAATAACTGAGTGTTATATATTATTATGGTATTTGGAACATTCAAATTCAAAAGGATGGTTTGTATGAATATTTTCGGACAGGAATTTGTGTGGAAATCTAGAAGACATAACATCATTTGGACTTTTAATGTTACCTAAATTTTGGAGAGAAATAGTACAAGGTATGATTAGTTTCCCCTCCCTATCTGTGCTTCATTATAAAAAAAAGAATTTTGGAAAGAGTTCGACAACAACAAGATGATGAAGAAGAAGGTGAAGACATAGAAGGAAGATGGAAAATAAGAAGAAAATACTGAAGCAGAAGAGGAAGAAGAAAATGAGGTAGAATAGTAGGGGAAAGAAAAGCGGCCTATCGATTTGTGTAGTCTAGTGTTGTAGACTCCTCTACTGTTATTCGTAGTGAGAGAGGACTTGTCACATGGGTGGGGGGAGTTGGAGGGTGCTTGAGAGGGTTGGAGGGGGTTGTGAAAACTAGGCCAGTCAGCCAAACCTACCCAGCCTGCCCTGCTTGCTTGTAATATCGATTTACACAGTGGCTGTTGTTCCCAGCCTGTGAAGAAGATTTGGGATGAGGTGGAGATAGTTGAGGATGGGGTAGGAGAAAGAATGAGAAGATAATTTGAGTAGAAAAGGGGAGAAGAAAGAGAAGAGGAAAAGACATTGGGAGTAGGAAAAAATAAGGAGAAAAGGATTGATTGAGTACTTTATTTATGTAGATTACAATATCTAATGGCTTATACACTTATATACAATAGCGTACAATACAGCAAAATTATAGATGAATTTACATAATATAGACTAAGAAAATAATTATTGAACTGTATATGATATGAAAAAGCAATTTGTAATATAATAACTATAGATAATAATTAAATTGCTATGCATCTACATAAATTGGCGGAGCTTTGGACATATCAATGTCCATTCTTCGGAAAGAATATTAAAAATATCCTCCCCACTAACTCTCTACCAAGGTAGAGAGGATGAGGTAGGAGAAAGAATAAAAGGAGAAGTGGAATAGGAAAGGGGAGAAGAAAGAGAAGAGGAAAAGAAATTGGGAGTAGGGAAAAATAAGGAGAAAAGGATCAGGAGGAAGAGAGATAAAGTGGAGGAGACATACGTAGAAGGAAAATTGAGAAGGTGAGTAGTAGCAGGTGGTGGAAATGGATAAGGTAGAGACCTAGAAAGGAGGAGAAATTGAAGAAGAAGGTGGAGAAGAGCAGGCGGAGGCAAGAGAAAAGGAAGAGATATAGGGAAGAGGAGAAGATGAAGAAGAAGGAAGAGGAAGAGACATAGGAAGGAGGAGATGATGGAGAAGAAGGAGGAGAAAAGCAGGAGGAGGAAGGAGGAAATGCAAGAGTAAGGGACGGGAGGAGAGCTTGAAGATGAATATGAATGTAGAAAGGATCATATAAAAAAATCTGGTGTGGTACACTCACACAACTTTCCTTGCTCATTGAACTGTAAGCCTCATTCTTAAACGAGAATAATTTAGGGGAATAACTTAATGACGATTGGCGGCTACACATTTAAAACTATATGATCAAACTATTGTATATTGTTTTCAGAGTACATTTTCCTTTGAGTAAATTGTGAATATTTAATGATTTTCAAAAGGTTGTAAAAACAGCTGTTCTACAGGTAAAATATCTCTAATCATGTGTTCTTTTGAATAAACTGCTCAACCTACCTACCTCATGCACAAGAAGGAGGTTACAAAGTCCATTTCTCAAGGATGGGGTGGACCCCCTGTTAGTTTCCCAGGAAGGAGACTCATGTCAGTTGATAGAGCTGATAAATAACTATACAGGGTATGAATTTGAAAAAAATCGGTCAAGTAATTGTCGAGAAAATCGTGATAAATATTCAACATAATCCAGTTTTCTCAAGAATATTACAGTGCTCCTGCAATTTTCCCAGAAATGAGACTTATGTCAGTTGTTGATAGGGTTTATAAATAGCTATCGAGGGGATGAATTTTAAGAAAATCGTTCAAGCCGTTTTCGAGAAAACTGTGAAAAACATGGCTTTTCCGCCATTTTTCCGCCATCTTGAATTTAATTTTATTGAATTCCTTGATGATAGTTCCAGAGCAAGGTGTAGAAGAGAATAAAAATGTAGAGAGAGTGAGAAAGTAGAGAGGAGAAGAAACCAAGGTGGAAAGTGGAGTAGGAGAATGAGAATGAGAAGAAGAAGAAGAAGAAGAAGAAGAAGAAAAATAAGAGGAAGAAAAATAAGAGGAAGAAAAGTAAGAGGAAGAAGAAGAAGAAGATGATGTGCAGACTAAAATATAGGCCCCAGTCATTAATGTGGGTGAACATAGCAGCTGTGTATGTCTGGTGTGCTCAATACTGGAGACACTTTTAGGGACAGGAGGTGCAAGGGGACAATAAAGGGGAACAGGGAGGACAATACATGGAACAAGGGGACAATAAAGGGAGTGACAATAGGCTCACACCTCATACCTCTTACATCGGGCTCATTTTCACTAGTTGGGTCCCTGCTGAATAAAAATTGAAATGGAAATTGTTTATTGCTCATGTTTGTGCTGTCGTTATTGTCTGCGTGCTCATGTTTGTGCTGTCGATAACGACGCTATAGTAAGGTCACGTTATAATGGCAGTGGAGAAAGATAGTGGAACAACGTTGCCGATCCTCTAACTTTCAGTGCCTTCTATAGACAGTAGTATTGATGTAATAATTACTGTTCATTCTGTTTAAAATAATCAATTAAATTTTACTTTTTGTGTAGTTGAGAAGTTGATATTGTGGTAATTATTCATATTGAATGGAAAAGACTAAGAAATTGTCAAAAAAAACACTGATTTATTAATAATTAGAAAGAGCGGTTTCGGTTATTACACCATTGTCAATCTCTGATAAACTAAAACTAAATACAAGAGCAGCAGAATTTATACTAGTGGGCGAGTACTGCTATTGGTCGAGTGCATGAACGCCTGCCATTGGCCTAGCTAGACAGTCTCCTCCCACTCAACGGTGTCTCTCGGTGTTTTCTTGGTTCTTATTTTGTACTGAAAGTAAATTTTATTATCATGGCGATTCTGTTGCTTAAGCCGCCATTTTGTCACACCGTTGAGTGGGAGGAGGCTGTCTAGCTGGGCCAATGGCAGGCGTTCATGCACTCGACCAATAGCAGTACTAGCCCACTAGTATAAATTCTGCTGCTCTTGTATTTAGTTTTAGTTTATCAGAGATTGACAATGGTGTAATAACCGAAACCAGTCTTTCTAATTATCAATAAATCAGTGGTTTTTTTGACAATTTCTTAGTCTTTTTCATTCAATATGAATAATTACCACGGTATCAACTTCTCAACTACACAAAAAGTAAAACTTGCTAAGCTTGTTCAATAAGCTTTTTATGATGATAAATGACAATCAATGGTTTAATGATTTTTAGATAGAATATTTGTGGTGTTACTACTAACTTCCCTCACTCTTTAAGATATTTGGACTTTGATCAACTGAATTTTACTATCTTATATGAGTGAACAAATAATTTGGATGTGGCAAATGAAGCTTATTACAATGATACACATGACTTTTTCAGATTATGATAAGAAAATTATCGAAATTTATGAATGAAAATTGATGAGAATAATTTAATACAAAGCGTTTTTCTGTAACATACTCGTATATAGCTCTATGAATAATTCAATTAATGAAATTCTTATCCACCATTTATTCATCCTGTGATAAATAATAGCCTGTAATCATCAATATAAAGCATCCATTCCTTTGTTGCAAAGTGATTGAATTTGAACAATCTGATTGCGCACTTTTTCTTTGCAAAGAGCCCGAAATTATCATTAAATAATAATAATATTAATTATCGGTATATTTTCAATACAGTATTTGAATTTAGAATTTCTAAGCGTGGACAGTGCCTATGATAATTATAACATATTATAGCAAGTGTGAATTGACCCGAAAATGATAAAGAAGAAGAAGAAGAAGAAGAAGAAGAAGAAGAAGAAGAAGAAGAAGAAGAAGAAGGAGAAGAAGAAATTTGTGAGAAAAGGATGACTACTTTTCCAAGGTTGTCGACCTTAGTTGATGAATATTCATTAATTTATCGGCCGATTTATCAGTCCACCTATCAAAATATTCACTACTGACTCGAATCGGTCACTGTTTTATTATTCGTCTTCCTCTTCTTCTTCTTCTTCTTCTTCTTCTTCTCTTCTTCTTCTTCTTCTTCTTCTTCTTCTTCTTCTTCTTCTTCTTCTTCTTCTTCTTCTTCTTCTTCTTCTTCTTCTTCTTCTTCTTCTTCTTCTTCTTCTTCTTCTTCTTCTTCTTCTTCTTCTTCTTCTTCTTCTTCTTCCTCTCTTCTTCTTCTTCTTCTTCATTCATCTTCGGGTCAGTTCACACTCGCTATATGTTATCACAGGCAAACAGATGAGTGCAAAGATGCCAAACAAGTTAGAGTTGATCAGCGTTTTCCATAGCTTATATTGCATCCATAGATGAGAATTTTTCAATATTTCTATAAATATTGAAAAATATTTGAAGAGGTAGGTTGAAGAGGTGGTTGAAGAGGTAGGCCTATTCAGCAGCTCTAATTTCCGTCGGACTATTGTCGTGCGGTTGACTATAGTATCGCAAATTGTTTTAAATAAATTATTGTTCTTTACAATATGAAGTCTTTTGCTTCCAATACGGATAAATCTACTAGAACATCACCTCCACAATAACACGGTTCTCATGACCATATTTGGAATACTTGGGCGTGTCTTGTATCAGCCAATGACAGTAGAGCTCAACCTCCATTGGCCAGCTATAATGGCCAATCGTAGAGCTTCATCCACACTATGAGATTTGCTACTCATTGTTCGAGCTTTCAGTTTAATAAAGATTGATAATGATGTACAACAGAAACTATTCTCTCAAATATGGTTTTATCAAAATTATAATTCTATTTGCCAAATAATTTTACAGAGATTTGTACAATCACAAAATAATAAAGTTAACAATAGTACAAAATTTCAGAAGTACAATATAATGAAAAAGATCATGTGATAATACATATTAAGCAAAGTAATAATATAATTAGTGGTTTGCACTTATTATTAGTATTAATTATCGAGTTTCGCTTTGAAGGTTTTCAACTGCTGAATTTTGAACGATTGATTGATTGAGTACTTTATTTATGTAGATTACAATATATACTGGCTTATACACTTATTTACAATAGCTTACAATACAGAAAAATTATAGATGAATTTACATAATATAGACTAAGAAAATAATTATTGAACTGTATATGATATGAAAAAGCAATTTGTAATATAATAACTATAGATAATAATTATATTGATATGCATCGACATAAATTGGCGGAGCTTTGGACATATCAATGTCCATTCTTCGGAAAGAATATTAAAAATATCCTCCCCACTAACTCTCTACCGACGGATGAGTACCGTGATAAGTCATTGAATGACAATCATAAAGCCTTGAAACACCAGGCTCTTTCAACGTATAGTAGTTTATATAATAGTTCAAGTCGTCAAGGATAAAAACATGATTTCAACCTCACAAATCCACGGTTCTCACATTGAAATACTCTGATCTATTCTATTATCATGTAAAATAAATGATGATTTAGTTTGAAAATATAATATTACAGAATGGATGATTATTTCAAGCTTTTTTCAAAGTAGCGTCTCCGGATCTTTTGACCTTAGCTATTATCCTCAAAGAATAGTAGTTTCGCTTCCTTATTGGTGGGAATAATTCCAGAATTGTGCAGCCTATTCATCAAGTAATGCGCTTACTTTATGTAGCATTGAAAATTGAAACTTAGCATTATTATAGGAAAAATAACTCTGCTAGTTTATATAAGTTATTATAATATGCCTTTTGTATGTAATCAAGTAATAACTTGAAGAGAGGAGTAAAAGAAGAAAGAAGGAGAAAGAAAATGATGGGATGAAAAAGAAGAATGAAAAGGAGAATTGGATCACATTCCAGATGGGATATTTTTATTTGTTGATTTATATTATATGCTGGCTAGACTTAGAAGTTATGAGAAAGAAGGAAAAGAGAGGGTGGAGGAGGACTAGAAGGAAAAAGAGAAAAATGAAGAGAAGGAGAAGAAGAAAAAGAAGAATGAAAAAGAAGAAGGAAAAGGAGGAGACTATATACGGTGAATGGCATCAACGAATAACATTCTAAGTAGACTATAAATCTGATGTGAGAATTTTCTATTCCAGGAGGAGGATCTTTTCTGAAAAAAAACCGGAAGGTCTGATAATTTGGTGGTGTCAACAACAACAACAACAAAAACGAAAAAGTAAACGAATAAACAGTTGTAAGAAAACAAAATAAAGCCGACAATAAAAAGGTGGGAGTCACAACGCAGGTGGGATAATGCATGTCATTGGAAGCTCACTGGGGAAGGTCACCCTGAGAAAAAAGGAGTAAAAGTGTATGGAAACAGAGGAGAGGACAAGAATGAAAGAAGAATGTGAGAGGAAGAAAGTAAAGAAGAGTGTGTGAGAGAGAGTGTGAGAGGGAATATGAGTGACTGGGAGAGTGAGAATAAAATTGTACATAAATCTTTGCAAAATAGGTAAATGAGGAATATTGAAATTAGTATATCATCTTCTGGTCTATAATTATTGAAATCAGTTAAAAGGTATTATGTTTTGTACTTGGATTAGATTAGATTTCTTTATTTATGTGAGTTACAATAATTACTGGCTTATACACTAATTTACATTAAATGACGATAATGCTAGTTATTCAAAGAATTTTACAAGGTATAAATAATTAATCAATGAGAATAAAGATTGAATGCAATAAAAATAACGATAATATAATAATGTGATGTAACTTCATAAATCGGCGGTGTTTCAACAAATAATTGTCGATTCTCTAAGAAGGATATAAAATATCCTTCCCATTAACACACGACAGGGTCTCTGAGATCTCTGGATCTGAGAGATTGATTGATTGAGTACTTTATTTATGTAGATTACAATATACACTGGCTTATACACTTATATACAATAGCTTACAATACAGCAAAATTATAGATGAATTTACATAATATAGACTAAGAAAATAATTATTGAACTGTATATGATATGAAAAAGTAATTTGTAATATAATAACTATAGATAATTATATTGTTATGCATCTACATAAATTGGCGGAGCTTTGGACATATCAATGTTAATTCTTCGGAAAGAATATTAAAAATATCCTCCCCACTAACTCTCTACCAAAATGTTAATCTAATTCATTGAACTAGAGAGAGAGAGAGAGAGAGAGAGAGAGAGAGAGAGAGAGAGGAGAGAGAGAGAGAGAGAGAGAGAGAGAGAGAGAGAGAGTGTGAGAGAGAGAGAGAGAGAGAGTAAAGAAGAGTGTGTAAGAGAGTGTTTGAAAGGGAATACGAGTGACAGGGAGAGTGCGAATAATATTATTGTACATAAATCTCCGTACAATAGGTACCGTACATGAGGATATTGCAATTTTTGTATCATCTTCTGGTCTATTATTTATTGAAATCAGCGAAAAAGTATTATGTTTTGTACTTGGATATGTTAAACGTTTCCTATTGTGATACATTATCCTGCAACAATAAAAACTATATTATATTATCATATTGATGATAATTTTTTAATAAATTGGGAGTCCAAAATAAAATGAGTGATTCTAATCCCCAGAGTTTGAGGTTGAACAAATTGAACAAGGAACTATCAGAGAGTATAGAATTTATGTATTTATTTATTTATCTATTATTATTTATTCATCTATTACATTCCACAATCACAATATCAAATCAATGATTGGGAGAGAATCAACCGGATAAACCCAGAACTGTTTTTCTCCCTAATTTCGATAAAAAATAGTCAATATGAAGCTATGAAACCACTTCTTTGAAGATCACAAAAATTTACAGTCCAAATATACATAATACTATTGTTAATTATTATGTTGTCAACATTGTATATTAGATTGCATGTAACATTCTATAGGTTACATTCTATACTCTCTGGTAGTTGTATTCAATGAACATTTTATAGCAGAGATGATCTAATTGAGTGAAGGGTATAAGGATCAGGCCGAAAATATCGTGAGTAACCTATCTCTTCCGTATTGAGAAGATTGAAGATTATGATGGGTTCTTCATTATGGTACGTATTACATCATGAAAGTGTGATATAACCGTTCAATATTTAATCCTTCAAATGATATATAATCATTCAATTTTCTTCAGGGCTAAATGAGGTTGAAATTATTCCCAATTTTTTAATGAGTGTTTGTATCTTCTCTACTCCATGAAACCATAGAATGGTTCCATGAATAGATTCATAAATGGATAAATTTTTAATCCTAGTGATAAAATCATTCTTTTTTTCAGGGCTACATGAATTTTAAATTATTTCTAATTTTTTATGAGTTTTTGTATCTTCTCTACTCCATGACACCGTGTTAATAAATTGAATGAACCTATAAAAATAAAACAAAATAGATTTACTACCTGGAAACAATTGAATAATCCTAAACTTGTCACCTGTGGTAAACTTTTCAAGAGCTCAATAATTAGCAGCTCAAGTAACTTTTGAGTGTTTGTATCATTATCTTTTCAAATCTATGAAACCTTAGAATGGTTCCATGAATGAATATTTTTTTTATTTTTCTAGTGAATGAATTTTCTTCAGGGCTACATAAAGTTGAAATTATTTCCAATTTTTTAATGAGTTTTTATATCTTCTCTACTCCATGACACCATGTTATTGAATTGAATGAACCTATCAAATAAAACAAAATAGATCTACTACCTGGAATCAATCAAATTAATTTGTCACCTTGATAAACTTCACAAGATCTAATAGTTACCAGCTCAAGCAATTGTTTGGGGATAATACCATCGGCTCTTATTGGACTGTTCATGCGTTTGCAGTCTGCCAATGTGTGAACAGTCCCATAAAGACTAATGATTTTATCTTATCTGTCTCTTAACATATCTCTTGATATTCTAATTCATTGATAATAACTTGATAAGTAAATAAATAGCCTCATATCTACTGTTCAGCAGAATTTAGAGAAAATGAGAATTTATTTAATTTGGTGATAATTTAATACTAACATATAAATTATGTCAATAATTTCTTATCCAGCGATTTATATCTCTTGATATAATATCACTTTTTGTTATTAGAAAAAACGACTAGTAATCATATATCAGATATTAGTCGTTTTTTCTAATAACAAAAAGTGATTTAATAATAAGCAGTTCGTAATGGAAAACAACATTGAAGAACTCTTGATATTCTAATTCATTGATAATAACTTGATAAATAAATAAATAAATAGCCTCATATCTACTGTTCAGCAGAATTTAGAGAAAATGAGAATTTATTTAAAAGCTGGAATTGAAAGATATAGTGAGCATAATTCTAAAACAATAGATAGTAGGCCTAAAGGTGCGTACAGACTTTCGCTCTGCTCCGCAACCGAACGACACTCCAGCGATGATCGACCGGGGAGCAACAGTGGTTCGACCGGGGAACGCGAGAAGAGCTAACATCTTCCGTAACGTTCATGATGGGTGCGTGGGAGGAGCGACTGTGGTTCGATGGAGGAACGAGGGCAGTACGAGGGCGGTACGAGGGCGGAGCGTGCTCGGTACGGGTTGGAAGCGCGTATATGTGTACGCAGCTTAACACGTGAACAACAGAGAACAGTTTCATTGAAATAATTTGAATAGAGCAAAACAGAGTACTTAATAAATAGCCTCATCTGGGCCTAGAATAATCTAGGCCTAGGTCAATTGTTCAACGATGGATATATCATCATACATTCATATATTCATAGGATATACATTATATTCATTCAAAAACAAGGATGATAAGTTAATACACATCAAAGAGTCAAGAAAGCTTCACATGAATGTAAAGTACCACCTAATTATAGTCACACAATTCAAGTGACAAATATTTGAAACCTACTTTCAAGAAATACAGAGGTAGAAGAAGAATCAATGTAATGTATGTAAAAGAGGTTCCAATGCCAGATTACGTCTTTACTTAACACTGATTACTTTTACAATACATGGATTTGCATATATGGTAATATGTTAGTTTTGTTCAAATAGGGTATTAGGTAAGCTGTTAAGAGTCATGTGCTATTGCGTTGTGTGTATAACATTGAAAGCAAAAGTTCTACCTGAATGTCATCAATATTTTTTCTCACGTACGTCCCATAGCAGATGATGTTCTTTATAATATATTTTCTACATCATTCATTCTTAAGGATTATTCATGAATGTGATTTATCACCTAATTATAATGATACAATGTAGGTAATAGATATTTGAATATTTTAAATACTTGGATAAACAAGTTGTAATATTGACCTTCACAAGTGTGTTACTCGGTCTCAAAAGGTTGTCATTTGCTTCATCATTTACTTATTTGATAGGAGACATTTGAATGCAGTATTGGTTGCTATGAAGACAAAATTGAAAATCTGGTGTGGCGCACTCACACAACTTTCCTTGCCGTTATGAAAATTGATCCCCTGACGCTAGTGTACACGCGCATCCCAAGACTACTATTCCAAGATCTGAGCCAGCTGGTGACAGGACAATAACGCTGAAGACACACGAGGTCTGCTATCTCTTCATAGTAATGATTTGATAGAATCAACAGTTGCCAACAGTTTGCAATTGAATAATCAATTTTTCTCGAATTCCGAGCTTATTTTCAATTTTAGGTGAAAATGTTACTGAACATTGATTGTAGAGATTTTTATGCTCAATCCTTTCAACCTGTAATTTTTTGTTTAAATTGTATCTGAAGCCTGATAATTGGGAATCTAAAATCGAACTTTGCATAGATGGGGTGGAGCTCCTGAGATTTTTACAGATATGGGACTTGTGGAAGTTGATAGAGCTTATCATAAAACTATATTATGTATAAATTTGATCGAAATCGTTGGCGTCGTTTTTGAGAAAATCACAAAAAACCCTGTTTTTGACAACATTTTCGCCATTTAAGCCGCCATCTCGTATTGAATTCGATCGAAATTGTTCGTGTCGGATCCTTATAGGGGAAGGATCTTAAGTTCCAAACTTCGAATTATTCCGTTAATTGGGAGATGAGATAACGTGTGTACACACACGCGCACACACACACACACACACACACACACACACACACACACACACACACACACACACACACACACACCAATACCCAAAAACCATTCTTTTGGACTCAGGGGACCTTGAAACGTATAGAAATTTGGAAATTTGGGTACCTTAATTTTTTCGGAAAGCAATACTTTCCTTACCTATGGTAATAGGGCAAGGAAAGTAAAAATTGGAAAAATGTATCTCCCCTTCAGATTATGTTTGTAGAGACATTTAAATACAGTATTGGCTGCTATCAATACAACATTGAAAATAGAATAAATATATTACCTTTTGAGATTATGTTTGTAGAGACATATAAATACAGTATTGGCTGCTATCAATACAAAATTGAAAATAGAATAAATATATTATCCCTTGAGATTATGTTTGTAGAGACATTTAAATACAGTATTGGCTGCTATCAATACAAAATTGAAAATAGAATAAATATATTACCTTTTGAGATTATGTTTGTACCTCAATTATAAATTGACATATAGAATATTTAAAAAATTTCTTAGTGACATTGAAAATATTGTTTATATATGTTAACCGACTTTATAACGTGAAACTCACTATAACTATTTATATTCTCTGGTTGTGGGTACCAGTATAACAATAGAATGATTTATTTGTGAGTCGACATTTTTTGGAGTGAGTTTACTATGCATGGTTTGATGTAAATTGAGATGAGATGCTCTCTCTCTCTCTCTCTCTATGCTCAATGTGCGAGTTCCAATTTCAGAGCAGAGACTCTATTTTGAGCGATGAGTTTGTTGACATTTCAGAGTCCTGCTGGCTAGCTGCTGGAGCTGAATTCTACTCTTCTTCTTCTTCCTCTGCTTCTATCTTCTCCGGCTTCTTCTTCTTCCACTCTCTCTTCCTATACCACTCCACTCTCTAATTATTTTACTTTATCAATTTTCTGTTTTTTTTCTTAAATCTTCATATTAATTAAATTTTTACAATATTTTCATTTTTAAAAATAAATCCTTAGTTGAATTAATTAGTGGGAAGGATACTTCGAATATTCTTTCCGAAGAATGGACATTGATATGTCCAAAGCTCCGCCAATTTATGTAGATGCATAACAATATTATCTATTTTATCTATAGTTATTACAAATTACTTTTTTTTCATATCATATTCAGCTCAATAATTATTTTCTTTTATATTTTGTAAATTCATCTACAATTTTGCTGCATTGTAAACTATTGTATATAAGTGTATAAGCCAGTATATATTGTAATCTACATAAATAAAGTACTCAATCAATCATTCAATCTTCCTTTTTGTTTTTCTCCAGGAACCAAAATAGAACAAAATGTCAATTCCATTAAGAATCAATTTGTCTACTTTGACATCTAATCTTGAAAAGCCTGTTATTCAGAATTATTATCAGTCATGATAATTCAATTTATCGCTATTAATTTGGTTGTTCTAGTAGTGCTAATCATATTCAGTATAAAGTCTGTTTCAAGTTGAGGCTTTTTTGAATCTAAAATCTCTGTCCAGAGTCAGTTTCAGACAAGTACGTAACTCTTTGGAATTGGGATGAATCAATAATCAACCCTTTTAATGCATTCTTATTGTTGAATAAATTATTCCTGAGAGAAAAAACATGAAATTGGTTTGGGAGTGTCTGATTTAGTAGCCCACGTCTCCAAAACCAACAAGCTGTCTGATTGGTCAATGGATTGACTAGTCGCCATTTTACCTTCTCAGCTCACTACCAATTGGAATACTTCAACACTTGAGCCCAAAGTCAAAATCATTGACAATTTATTGTTTTACTAGCTGGCCCGGCGAACTTCGTACCGCCAAAATAGTTAATGCATCTCATGACAAACTTTAGCTTGACACACACCTGAGGTGCCGCGATGTGGCATTTTGCATTCAGGTGATTTTTGCTTATTGGTTTGGATGGAAGAGCTCACACACACTGAATCGGGCATGGCGTGGAACGGTGTGATAAGGCAGTCTCCGTAAGATCAACACTTTGCAACACCAAGCCGTGCCTCCTCAGGTGTGCTTAGCCTTAGCTTAATCTGATAAACTATATTTTTATGAAAATTATCCAACAATCATTATTCACATAGCTGTGGATCAATATGCATCTCATCAAATGCATCTCAATATGGACTTCCTATGTGCTTAGTTAGTTGTTCAGCAGTTTGTATTTTTAGATATAATTGAATGCAGCTTGCTGGGAAATTGAATGGTATATCTCGTTGCTGCTGATTTTCCCGTGCATATTCTAAATTCACAGCATTTCGAGTTCTACGACCCAAGTTTCAACAATCCTTATTTACATTTATATCTCAGTATGGTCTTCCTATGTGCTTAGTTAGTTGTTCAGCATTTTGTATTTTTAGATATAATTGAATGCAGGAAATTGAATGGTATATCTCCTTGCTGCTGATTTTCCCGTGCATATTCGAAATTGACAGCATTTCCAGTTCTACGACCTAAGTTTGGTCGTCGTTCGTACCGCGGCTTTATTATTAGAATTATAATTTTGTGAATGAGTAGAAAGAAAATGGAAAAAGTGATATAGTGATTAGTGAATATTTTTCACATCATTGAAGGCTTGGATCTCGCCTATTCAACAGTGGAAGGACAGGATATAATTATTATGCATAGTGCACTTACATTCAGATTAGTGCTTCCTGTTAAGGCGCATGCCCCATTTCACTCCTTCATCAGAATTATTCAATTGTTTGATAGGGTAGGATCCACTTGACTGCATTTCCAAAAGTATCTTATCTTTTTACCATGTATGCTTCTTTCTATGGGAGTAGGAATGATTGGTTCCAACATGTGTATAGAATGAGTGGAGACCGGTTTCCCAAGCAGTCCTTACTGTACCAGCCAGTCCGGGGAAAGAGATAGAGGACTTACAAGAAAGAGATGGTCCGATTATAGAGACTATGAGGTTCGGAACAGGCAATTGTTATAGTAACGATTGGTTTTACATACGTTGAGCTTCAAAGGTTTTAAAACTCTATGATGATAAAAATTATATTAGCGATAAATTGAATTATCAGGACTGAATTATTCTGAAAAAACAGGTATTTCAAGATGTCAAAATGGACAAATTGGTTCTTGATGGATTTGACATATCGTTCTATTTTGGTTTCTGGAGAGAAACAGAAAGCAAGAGAGAGTGAAAGAAGAAGGAAAAAAGGAGAAGAAGAAGAAGAAGAAGAAGAAGAAGAAGCTTCTTTCTTACTTTCCTTGTGCCATTCTGGGTTAGAATAAAATTTGCAAATTGCTTGTTCAACTGAGACTTTGAACTTAATTTTCCTTGTATGAATTTAGACCATGATTTGAGCTATTTTAGTATTTAATTGGAGTCCTCCTACTCAAGACAGAGCAACTGACTTTAGGCTAGGCACACACCAGTTAGTCAAGACAAGACATGATCAGACACGTTTAGTCACAATACTTCACATAGTTGCTTGTGACGCAACAGACACTGATTAGACATTGCAATTAGACATAAGCAACAACTTGACTAACTGGTGTGCGCCTAGCCTAAGGTGCCTACACACTGGACTTGCATACAAGCATGAAATAATTGATCATTAATTTTTGTATTCTAGATTCTTGGCAAAGAAAAGTATAATAATTGGTTATAACAGTGCATTTTTAAAATATTAAAGTAAATTTTCTTAGTTGCATGGATTGCGTCTCACTTAAGTAACTCATAAACCTTTTTACTAAATTTTTCCAAATTCCAAAGATTTCATAGTATGGATTGTACTATACTTTAGCCTGTAGCTTTACTGACCAATACTTTTTCAAAATTAAACCATAGAGGTTAAGATACAAATATTTTTACTCTCAAATGAATTTAATATTTTAATTCATATTTTTTCTTTGAGTTTGATCTCAACCAAATTTTTTATCATCGTATATTGTCCGTGTATCTTTATTGAATAATACACATTCCCTTATTTATTAGGCTAGTACTAGAATTTTTATGGAACTCAATTCACAATTCTCCCCACATTTTATAGATTGCATCTCCCCATTTTATCGATTTTATCTCATCATTCTATCGTGTGCCAGATATTCTATGGAGTTTTAAACACTGCGACAGTACTGAGGTCAATGAACTACGCTAGCCTATATTTGCTCGTTCTCTTTCCTTCTTTCTCTCTCTAGCACACCAATCCAATCGGTTGCCCCTCTTTGTTCTTCCGTACTATCACGCCATTATACTCCACCACTCCCCTCATCGCCACTTTCTTCTTCTTCTTCTTCTACTGAGTTCGATTTCCCTTTCAGCTACTAAATTTTGCATTTAATACTGTACTATCACTATTGTCTAGTGTCTAGTCAGTCATACGTTGAAACTGTTTCTATTGTCTGAAGAAATTGATTGATATTCGAATCGAAAAAATATAATATGAACTCTGGAAGGAATTTTAAATGATCAACACCCGGTTGCACACACTTTATTAATTTAAACTCGATCTAATTTTTCAAGTAATTAAATTTCAAGATTCAAGAGGACTCTGAACTGAAACCAGCATAATAAATGAATTTATTGATTAGTATGATTTGAAGTTGTTGCAACCTATTATTGATTTAAACATTTTTAAGAAAGTAGTTTTGGTTGCTACATCTTTATCAATCTCCAGTAGACTAGAAGCTTGAACAACGAGCAATGATATTGCACCGAACAATATTGAACCAGAGATGAACTAAATCTGAAGTAAACTAAACTATATCTGAACTAAAGATGGACCAGAGATGAACTAAATCTGAACTAAACTAAACCATAACTGAACTAAAGATGAATTAGAGATGAACTAAATCTGAAGTAGACTAAACTATATCTGAACTAAAGATGAACTAAATCTGAAGTAAACTAAACTATAACTGTACTAAAGATGAACCAGAAATGAACTACATGGTTCCTCTATGATTGATCTATAATATACTATTACATATGTAGATGATAATCCCTTGAATGAACGGTTATCTGTTCAAACTCTGTCAATTTTGTGGGTATGAGAAAATTATGATTGAAAGTATTGTATGACAAACATGAAAATGAAATTGCATGACATTTTTACATCGATTAGCTTTCACTAACTCTGCAATTCAAATTCTGTAGATTTATTGAGATTTTGCTCTATTGTAAATTATTGATGGAATTAAATAGAGAATGCATTTATTCAAATGCTAATTATTATATTATAATTATTATTTAACGAAAATCCTAAATACATGCTGCAAATCACCCCGAAGACCTCTGCTACTGCAGACATTGACAACAGGGTTAACAGCTAGATGGAAATTCGATGAGAACTACTATCCAAAAATTAGTTGCCAACCCGGGATTGTCAGTTTGGTGTAAGGGCAAGCATTCCTGACTGGCAATTGGGAGGTACCGGGTTCGATTCCCGGCTGGCAACTAATTTTTGGATAGTATTTCTCATCGAATTTCCATCTAGCTGTTAACCCTGTTGTCAATGTCTGCAGTAGCAGAGATCTTCGGGGTGATTTGCAGCATGTATTTAGGATTTTCGTTAAATAATAATATAATGTAAATTATTAGTAAATTATAAATTTTATATTAGTAAGTTATATATCAATGTACTGGCTGTGGAGAAAAGTGAGTATTCATTTCAGGCTATACTATAATAATTGACATACATGTGCATACTACTTATTCCAACAATACTCCTCATGAATTATGTAAAGACAATTCTGGTTATTACTAATTAGTACAAAATCAAGCTCTTCTTGGAAGCTTGGCTGTACTAAACAAATATACTGATAAATAGGGACAATATTACAGATACAGATTGAAATGGGACCACTTTGAACCATTTCTATTATGTCTATTATTAAATAATTAATAGTCTATTTATGCATATAATATTTCTATTTAATTTCAAATGACCTACAACTCCAGGATTAGATTGAATTTCTTAATTCATGCAGATTAAATGAGACTCACATTCGGATGAGATAATATTTCTTCATTTATGTAGATTAAAATATATGCCGACTCATATACTTATAAATTGTAAATTGATAAATGGATTGTAAATTAAGTGTGTAATTGAAGAATTTTGGAGTGACACATAACTTCTTGCTACATTTCGACTGTTGTAAAAATTAGAATTGGAACCGTTTTGGGCGTAAGTTAGCCTGTGGTACTTTTCTGTAAGTTGTATAATTCTGAATGATTGAATAAATAAATTGAATCATAGAGAAACAATAGCATAAGTAGATATCCCATGGTATAGTGCGTTTACGTCGCAACTTTTACTGTTATCTCAAGCCGATAGTCTACGTAGTTCTTTCCCGTGAAGCTTTGTGACGCTGGTAGTCTCTCATATTGTGCCGTTCATACACTCTTAATCGACAATAATAATCGACAATAATCGACAGTAATCGGCTTCAGATAACAGTAAAAGTTGCGACATAAACGCCCTATACCATGGGATATCTACTTACGCTATTGTTTCTCTATGGTTGAATATACTTACTATTTGAAAAAAATA